>NC_041394.2:2320852-2352826 GCF_900747795.2 Erpetoichthys calabaricus
ACACTCAGACATTAGAGATATAAAGTAAAGCACTTAAGGTTCAATGCTGGTTTAATTTGCACCATACAAGAATTTGAGGGACAAGTAGCAGATCATCATCATCATCAGAACAACTGTCTCTTGTAAACACAATAACTTGGACAAGTTTAGAACAAGATCAGGCCATTCAGACCATCCAATTCATTGAGATTGTACAAAACAACATCAAAACCTGAAGATCCTTAAAGTTCTCCTCTCCACCTCACTACTTGGTAATTTATTACATGTCTCCATGGTTCTCTGTCTGAAGAAATCCCTTATAACTACTAAGGTTAATTCTGAAATACAGGGTGGCCCATATTTTATGTATAAGATTGATAAGGTGTTACTGTCAGGAAACTAGCAATGTTATTATCAAGTAACATTTTGGAACATTCTGTATTCAAACACAGCAGGGGTTGCCCGGTCCAGCACATCTTTACTCCCATTCTCAGGCTACACAGTGCTGCCATTTTTGATACTTTTTGTGCAGTAGTTTAAATGCTACAACCTGTGAAATGTCATATACATAAATATGGGCCACTCTGTACAACCAAAGTTAAAGAGATAACCTGAAGAAGAGTCACACAGCATGCAAAGGATCCAAACCAGAAGACTATTAGAAGGACTGACAAACCCAAACTGTAGCTCTAAAATCAAAGTAGAAAAATGTAAAGCAAAATGTCAGAAGACAAGGGTATTAACCTTCCTCTTGTGTTAGGGTCAGCACCGACCCGTTTTACTTTTTAAATGCAAAAAACTACTACCTAATTTTGTTTATTGCATCAAGGCTTTTTGACTTTGTCAGGAATCTGTATTTAATTAAAATAAAACAAAAAAAAAAACAATTGTACTAAATTATAAAATGCTCTGGTGAAAATGATTACCTTAGTGTTGGTAGGGTCATATTTGACCCAGTTATAATTTAAGATTATAAAACAATAGTTAGGGTCAAAACCAAAATCCTAAACACACTTTGCGGGTCTTCTCTCTTTGCCTGTGTGTCTCCTTACCTGAACAAACAAAACAAACAAACAAAGACAGACCTGTTCAGACATGGAAGGCTTGCATAAGACAAATTTAGTTTAGCGTTGGTGACTTGCAGAGTACACATCTCCTGTTTGCAGCAGTCAAAAATGAGAAGAAGATTTACAGTAAGCCCAGCTCTGGATCATATCTTTTCTGAAAATGAGGCAGAGGACACAGAACAGCATAGTGATACAGATGAGCAGGTTTCCGAGGAGGAAGACATTGTAGAGTATCTACCAGAAGGCACAGACACATCTGATGACTCTGATGAGGAGGTCACCGATGCTGAAGCTGCACTCACTCCTGCTGAAACGTTCAAATCCAAAAGTGGTAACATCTGTTGGAGCTCAGTACCTCCTGACTTACATGGCAGGGCAGCTGCTGTAAATGTCATCAAAATGACCCCTGGAATCACAAGGTTTGCTGTGACGAGTGTAAGTGACATCAAGACATGTTTTGATCTGTTTATGCCATTGTCACTAAAGAAAGTCATGATTGCTATGACAAACCTTGAAGGAAAAAAGATTCATGGCGACATGTGAAATGACATTGATGAGGAATACCTGGATGCTTATATTGGTGTTCTTCTTCTTGCTGGTGTTTACAAATCCAGCAATGAGGCCACTGATAGTCTCTGGGATGCATCGACAGGCAGAAATATTTTCTGGACAACAATGTCACTTTAGTCATTTCGAATGATATCAAGAGTCCTTAGATTTGACAACAGAGAAACTAGAGAAAAATCTGACAAGCTTGCTCCCATCAGGGATGTCTGGGAAAGGTGGGTGCAGCTCCTTCCACTGATGTTCAACCCAGGGCCAGAGGTAACAGTAGATTAACGTTTTGTCCCTTTGCGTGGAAAATGCCCTTTCCGGCAGTACATGCCTAGTAAGCCAGGGAAATACGGCATAAAATTTTGGGCAGCCTGTGATGCAAAAACCAGCTTTGCATGGAATCTGCAGATTTACACAGGCAAACATGCAAGTGGCATTCCTGAGAAAAATCAAGGAAAACGTGTAGTCCTCGATATGACTACTGGACTGCGGGGGTCACAATATCACATGTGACAATTTCTTTACCAGCTATGACCTTGGACAAGAACTTCTCAGGTGGAAACTTACCATGGTTGGCACAGTAAAAAAAAAATAAACCTGAACTGCCTGCTGAAATTTTGCAGGTGAAGGACAGGGCTCCACTTTCTTCAAAATTTGCTTTTACAGACACCACCACGGTTGTTTCATATTGTCCAAAAAAACACCGGAGTGTGATACTTATGTCCACTTTTCACAAAGACGCAGCTGTGTCATCAGCAAGTGACAAAAAGCCCATAATTATCTTGGACTATAATAAAAACAAAGGTGGAGTGGACAACCTGGACAAGCTGACTGCCACCTACACTTGCCAGAGAATGACCAGGAGATGGCCAATGGTTGTGTTTTATAACATTCTAGATGTGTCTGCATACAATGCATTTGTGTTGTGGACCCAAATTCACCTAGGGTGGAACTCAACCAGAAAAAACAAGCGGAGAATGTTTCTTGAGGAGTTAGGAAGTTCCCTTGTCAAGGCACACATTGAGCGAAGGGAACGGGTGCCCCGGGACCCAGCCGCTGCAGCCTTGGTCAGACAGCTGCAGAGCTCACGTAGCACTCCTTCCACACCATCAGCAACACAAAGAGCATCAGTTAACATAAGAGATAGGAACAGAAAGCTAACATAAGAGGAAGGTTAAGGGTATACTGACACTAGCAATTTGCTCCGTGCTGCCACCTAGAGTATTGGGGGACTGTATAATTGATGGCATTTTCCCCAGATCCAAACTTTTTATAGCTCAGGACAGTAATAGGGAGATCCTAAACAAGGTTATTATAGTTTTGCCTTTTTATATTAGTTTATATTTCTATATTTTTTCTGACCTTACTTGGAAATTCAGTTTAGTTTTAGTTTTCCTTCATTGTGTATTTTTAGTTTTAGTTTAGTTTTTATTTTACAAAGATATTTCTGTTTTATTTTTTATATATATTAGTTTCAGTTTTAGTTTTAGTAATTATCGTATGGTTAAAGAGCTACTATGGAATTTAGTTTTTGTGTCACAATGAGACAGAACTGTACACTTAAAGGGTTTGGAAACAATATGAATTTAATGTTAGCTTGCCACACTACACAACAGACTTTACTATTTGGTTTTGTTTTTGTCTTATAAAAACAAGCATAATCAAAACCAAGTACTGAATATGAACAATTTTATGCAATTTTATAATTTAAAAAATATTTTTATGTTATTTGTGCTGAACAAACCTGCGCTGACTGTTGGCACTTTTTTCTTTTCCTTTTATTGCCCAGAATGGGCCAATTTGTAATGAACTTTAGGTGAATTTTAAGGTTTGAGAGTTTTTTACTCTAAATGTCCACAGCACACATCATATCCCGCTCCAACGACAATGTGCTTATAATGAATGCCTTCAATATTTCATTCAAAAAATCTCAAACACTGGGATTTGTTATTTTCTACAAGCCATATTGATCTATGATTCCATCTCAGGCACAAACAATTTATAGACAGAATTTTGCACCTGCAGGCCTGGAAAGATATAAAAAATAAGAAAAGAGTTTCTACTGTGTTCAGACAGGTGTGACCATGAAAATCACAGGGGTTAAGGAAGAACAGGACTCTTAGGCTTGAATGAGTGTGCGGACCCCACCTAGCTGTATTGAGGGAAACAAAGAAAAACAAGCATGTAGTGTGAAGGTTAGGGGCAGTGAGACTTGAAAAGCCCACCATAAGAAGAGTAAACCCTTAATGAGCAGAGCAAGAGCAGGTAATAGGAGTGCAGACAGCCACAAAATGACAGAGACAACATTTGAGATTAAGAACAATATATACATTATCTAAACCTGTTTATTCCAGAGCAGGATCACAGGAACCTGGAGTCTAACCCAGAAGGTTTGGATGCAAGGCAGGAAAACTCCCTGGTATTCAATATGTATGATATGGCTGATGTTAAGAACAAATAGAATATGATATTTCAGCTATCTGTTTTGAGAGAGAGAGAGAGAAACACATTGAAAACAGATATTTTAAAGCATAATTCTGCTACTGGATTATTGTCATAATACCAGGTATTTTGAGCTGTGAATATGAACTAAGAAAGTAAATTAATAAATATAGAATAAATACAAAAACAAATTAGTATGTTTAGCTTTTCACCACTTGGCAGACTCGCTTCCCCCACCTACCTGTAGTTCAGTAGAGACATTGCCAACTCAGGGATTTTACAAGGTTTGCATTGCTTCATTGTTAAACGATGTTTTTAAAGCAAAAGTGATTGGTCAGCAACAATATGCTGATCTTGTATGATGACATTGTCAGTCTCTCGATCAGCGCCATTTTATTTTCAAAAATCAGGTGTGGTCTCCCCTAGACTTTCTTGTGTACTCGGTGTGATGGACGGCCGGGAATCCTGCCCGGACGGGACGGCCTTTCCAAGAGAAGACCAGGGGAATGGGCATACCACCAGGAGTACCTCCCCCGGGACACGAGAGGGAAGCCCCCTTGGTTTACATCGGGGCCATGGAATTGGACCTGTAATGATCTCGCCATTCTCACAAAACTCCGTGGTTCAATAGTAACAGGACACGCCGAGGACCATATGGTGAGACTGTTTCTTTTTATTTCGGGAAAGGAGCAAACAATCAAGTGTCTCCATATCACACTTACCGCTGGACTGTTTCTAACTGGTTCAAGTTCCTTACCATTAATCACTCTCTGGACAATTTCCTGGACTTTACGTGTGTTATGTGTTTCGTGTGCGTCACGTCTGTTTTATGTTCAGCTTAGGGTCAAGGGAGGGTTAACTCTGTATATTTATTGCTGCACCATTTATTACAATATTCCGCTTTTCACTTGTGGGGTTGTGTGTGTTAGGGGAGGTGAGACATTTATACTGTTTGGCATTTTGTTTCACTTCTTTTCATGAATATACAGTATATACTGCTCAAAGAAATGAAAGGCACACTTTTTAATGCAAGCATAACATCAAGTCAATGACACTTGTGGGCTATTGGTCTGGTCAGTGAATGTTATTCAATGAATGTTTAACAGGTGGAGGGAGGCCATTGACATTTTTCATCTGTTTTGTCACTCGTTTTGCATTTGGCTACAGTCAGTGTCACTACTGGTGTCATGAGGCCATACTTGGGCCCTACAGAGCTGGCACAGGTAGTCCAACCTCTCCAGGATGGCAGGCACATCAATATGTGGCATTGCCAGAAGGTTTGCTGTGTTACCCAGCACAGTCTCAAGGGCATGGAGGAGATTCCAGGAGACAGGCAGTTACTCTAGGAGAGCTGGACAGGGCACCTCGGAGCAGGTTCTTAACCCATCATCAGGACCCACCGGTATCTGTTCCTTTGGACACAGAGGAACAGGATGAGCACTGGCAGAGCCTACAAAATGACCTCCAGGAGGCAGGCAGGCCACTGGTGTGAATGGCTCTGACCAAACAATGAGAAACAGACTTCATGAGGGTGGCCTGAGGGCCTGACATCCTCTAGTGGGCATTGTTGAATTCGATTGGCATTTGCCATAGAATACCAGAATTGGCAGGTCCACCACGGGCAGGCGCCGTGTGCTTTTCACAGATGACAGCAGGTTCACCCTGAGCACGCGTGACAGACACAATAGGGTCTGGAGAAGCCATAGAGAATGTTCTGCTGCCTGTAACATCATTCAGCATGACCGATTTGGTGGTGGGTCACTGATGGTCTGGGAAGACCAACGACAACTTAACTGCCATTAGTTATTGGAATGAAATCCTTGGACCCATTGTCAGACCCTATGCTGGTGCAGTGGGTGCTGGGTTCCTCCTGGTGCACGACAATGCCCGGCCTTGTGTGGCAAGAGGATGAAGGAATTGATACCATTGACTGTCCCCCACGCTCTGCTTGCCTGACCTCAATCCAGTAGAACACCTCTGGGTGAGACATTATGTTTCGGTTCATCTGACGCCTTATACTGTCCAGAAGCTCAGTGATGCCCTGGTCCAGATCTGGGAGGAGATCCCCCAGGACACCATTCATCGTCTCATTAGGATGTTGTTAGGCATGCATACAAGCCCATGGGGGCCATACAAACTACTGAGTATGATTTAGAGTTGCTGCAATGAAATTTCAGCAAAATGGACTCGCCTGCCTGACACATCATTTATTCACTTTGATTTTTGGGGTGTCTTTGAATTCAGCCCTCTGTAGGTTGATCCTTTTCATTTCCCATTGAGATCTCATGTGTTTTCAAAGTGTTCCTTTAATTTATTTGAGCAGTTTATATTCACTTTAGGAACTTATGTACTGTTTGCCTTTTTTGCCTGTTTGATTTCTGATTGGGGAAGCAATTGGAAGAAGTATGGCTTTTCTAAGTCTAACACCCCACAGGTTGCCAGGCCTTAGGTCCTGGTGGTGTAGTTGTCGGTCTGGACAACTGGGCCAGCCGTTACAAAAAAAGGTTCAAAAAAGGTTAAGAATCACTGATTTGGATCTGCAGCTCAAATTCTCCATTGCAGTTTCACTACAGATGTTTAGGTATCAAAAGTGCATCTATAACATCTTATATTTCCAATACAAGCTTACGCACATTTATGTGGGTTAATGTATGCAAAGGGTCCATCGTTAAAAGAAAACAAAAGTGTTTCTCAAGTTAAACGATTCACGATTCAGCTGCAAAATCAATTTAGTGGCTCTAAAACACTCGGCAGCACCCGAGTCAATGGAAGCCTTTTCATAAGCAGTCTCATTATTTATAATCAGTGAGGCAGACAAGCTAAGCATGAAAGGTCCTAAGCTTCCATTTAGCAAAAAAACGGCACCCATGACTTACTAATTGGTGGTACTTGTCTTCAGCTTGGGCCAGTTTTTCATGCACATGCCCTGGACACATGACTTACTTAACAGGGTCTTCAGTATTAAGGCCTTCTCACACTTCTCATGTGTTCACTGTGTTCAGAATCAGGGGATAATTCCTTACTTTGTGTCAATTTCCTGTTAGTTTGGTTGCATTTCACACTGCAAACTTTCAAGCAAACTAAACATCTCACTAAATAGATGAGAACAGGAAATGCACTCCAGCAAAGCTCGCCAGTCTTGTCCACTTAATTCTTCAAAAATGACATCAAGTTGAGTTTTGAAGGTCCCTAAAGTCCTACTGTCTAGCAAGCTATTTGGTAGTGTCACAAAAGCAGACCACAGACACCGAAAAGGTTTGGGGCAGCCACCTGTATATTGTGCCTTGGCTGCAAAAAGGGTTAATTTGGATGTGATGTTCACAGGTTTGAGTCCAAAGCAGAACTGACAGTAAAATGAAAAGCTGACAGCTTTAAAGCCTGGGACAGGAAGTGATGTCTTCGGGACCGGAAGTGACGTCATCTACGGTACCAGAACTGGAAGTGGCATCATCTGTGGCGCTGGTACCAGAAGTGATGTTATCTCTGGCGAGATTTCCCGAGGATGGTCTGCAGAAGATTGAGAAAGAGAGTTGGTGCAGCTCGCCACCCCCAGGCCTTTCAGCTGTCTCCCAATCTCACGTGTGACAGTAGCCTGTGTCTGCGGTTCTCTGCATGAAGAAAAACTTCTTAATGTTTGTACGAAATTTCTAACTGTGTCCCTCTGTTCTTGATGAACTCATTTTAAAGTCACTGTCTCGATCCACTGAACTAATTCCCTTCGTATTTTTAAAAACTTCAGTCAGGTCTCTTCTTCATCTTCTTTAACTTAAGTCTTTTAAACTTTCCTGATAACTCATCCTATGTAGCCCTGGAATTAGCCAAGTCGCTCTTCTCTGGACCTTCTCTAGTGCTGTTACATCCTTTTTATAGCCTGGAGACCAAAACTGCACCCAGGACTCCAAATGAGGTCTCACCAGTGTGTTATAAAGCTTGAGCAGAACCTCCTGTGACTTGTACTCCACACATCAAGGCGCTATATAACCTAACATTCTGTTAGCCTTCTTAGTGGCTTCTGAACACTGTCGGGAAGTCGATAGCTTAGAGTCCACTACGACTCCTAAACCCTTCTCATAAGGTCTACTTTCAATTTTCTGACCTCGCATTGTGCATTCAAACCTCGCATTTTTACTTCCTACATGTAATACTTTACATGTACTGACATTAAATTTCATCTGCTACATATCTACTCAAGCCTGCATGCTGCGCAAGTTCCTCTGTGATAACTCAATGGATTCTTTATTATCAGCCAATGCACCAAGCTTGGTATCATCTGCAAACTTAATCATATTGTTATTTATATTCCTATCCAAATCATTTCTATATATTAAAAGTAGCAGCGGCCGCAGCACTGACCCCTACTGGGCGCCACTCTTACCATCACCAATTCTGATGAGGTTCCTTGCACCATCACCCTCTGATTCCTCTGTCTTGGCCAATTTTGAGCTCCCACATCTTTGATGCCCAACCTGTCATGTGGGACCTTATCAAAACATTTCTGAAAGTCAAGATAAATAATAAACTTGGAGATATGCAGGTGGATGAGCCTGTGGTGTCTTGGATGAATGGACTTTCTGTCAAGCAGACCGCAGTTTGTGAGGCTCAAGGACTGTGTGAGCAACACCAGAGCACTATAATGAACAGGCCTGTCACCTCTTCACCATCTACTATAACTATAACACCAGGTCCTGTCAGCTGCAAAAATTCTCAGATGATTCTGCACTTATGGGGTGTATTGAGGTAGAGACGTTTGTTTCTTGGTGCAAAAAGAATTGTCTGAAATTTAACATCAGCAAAAGCAAGGAACTACTTATTGACTTTCACTGCACCACAGATCCTCCATGTCTGGTCATTATTCAAGGAGAGGATGTAGAGGTGGTCCACTCCTACAAGTACTTTGCGGTCCACATTAATGACAGGCTGGACAGGTCTCCAAAAACAGGGGAACTAGAGAAGAAAGAGCAGAGCAGACTCTTTTCTTTATGAGACTAAGCTCCTTTAATGTGGGAAATGGCATCCTTCACACCTTCTGCAACTCTGTGATGGCCACTGTGATGTGCTGGGCTGGTAACATCACTTGAAAGGCTATCTATCTATCCATGCAAGGTAGGACTGTTTTGCACACATAAAAATGACTAAATTTGTTTTTCAGAGCAGGAGTTGCATTGTTTGCAATTACGTTAATCTGCTCTTCGACTTAATGACCATTTTTTTCCAGAATTTTTTCTTTTTTATTTGCCATTTTGTAGTGCTGAAGGTACAAAAGTTCCCTTCCCGTTGTCTTGGTCATAAAACATGAAAAAAAGATAAAAATTGCAGTTATTTGGGGGAAGACATGCAATTATTAATTGACATATAATTATCTAAGAAGCCAACAACCTTTAAAACTGCCGATCGTGTTGCTGCAAAAAATACCTTGCAAGGTCTTCACCTTCTGATCGACCTGTCACCCAAAGTGCACTTGCTTAGAGGTGCTTAAATAACATATTAAAATCTTGTGATCCACGTAACTGATTGCTTTGATTTTTTCACAGTTTGTGCAGAATATCGGTATGTTTCAGTCTTCCAAGTGACATTGAATTTCGTCATATTTTTTAAGTTATTAATATTTTTGTTTTCTAATGAGGTTTCCTATGTACACAACGTGAGCAGCGCAGGTGAGCAGAGAGCTGAGGAGACTTCGTGCCAGCAAAGCAGCAGGTCCAGATGGAGTATCGCCACGACTGCTGAAGGTCTGTGCATCGGAGCTGGGGGGTCCTCTACAGCGCATCTTCAACCTGAGCCTGGAACAGGGGAGAGTCCCAAGGCTCTGGAAAGAATCTTGCATCACCCCAGTCCCAAAGGTATCACGTCCTAGTGAGCTGAATGACTTCCAGCCAGTTGCTCTGACATCACATGTGATGAAGACCATGGAGAGGCTGCTGCTTCACCGCCTGAGGCCACAGCTTCAACACGCCCTCGACCCTCTGCAGTTCGCATACCAGGAGAAGGTGGGAGCGGAGGATGCCATCATCTACATGCTACACCGATCCCTCTCCCACTTGGACAGAGGCAGTGGTGCTGTAAGAATTATGTTTCTAGACTTCTCTAGCGCCTTCAACACAATCCAACCTCTGCTCCTTAGGGATAAGCTGACAGAGATGGGAGTTGATTCATACCTGGTGGCATGGATCGTGGACTATCTTAAAGACAAACCTCAGTATGTGCGTCTTGGGAACTGCACGTCTGACATTGTGGTCAGCAACACAGGAGCGCCGCAGGAGACTGTACTTTCTCCGGTCTTGTTCAGCCTATATATATCGGACTTCCAATACAACTCGGAGTCCTGCCACGTGCAAAAGTTCACTGATGACACTGCTATCGTGGGCTGCATCAGGAATGGGCAGGAGGAGGAGTATAGGGACATAATCAATGACTTTGTTAAATGGTGCGACTCAAAGCACCTACAACTGAACACCAGCAAAACCAAGGAGCTGGTGGTGGATTTTAGAAGGCCCAAGCCCATCATGGACCCCGTGATCATCAGAGGTGACTGTGTGCAGATGGTGCAGACCTATAAATACTTGGGAGTGCAGCTGGATGATAAATTAGACTGGACTGCCAATACTGATGCTGTGTGTAAGAAAGGACAGAGCCGGTTATACTTCCTTAGAAGGCTGGCGTCCTTCAACATCTGCAATAAGATGCTGCAGATATTCTATCAGACGGTTGTGGCGAGCGCCCTCTTCTACGTGGTGGTGTGCTGGGGAGGCAGCATAAAGAAGAAAGACGCCTCACGCCTGGACAAACTGGTGAGGAAGACAGGCTCTATTGTTGGCATGGAGCTGGACAGTTTGACATTTGTGGCAGAGCGACGGGCGCTGAGCAGACTCCTGTCAATCATGGAGAATCCACTGCATCCACTAAACAGGATCATCTCCAGACAGAGGAACAGCTTCAGCAACAGACTGCTTTCACCGTCCTGCTCCACTGACAGACTGAGGAGATCATTCCTCCCCCAAACTATGCGAATCTTCAATTCCACCCAGGGGGTAAACGTTAACATTATACAAAGTTATTGTCTGTTTTTAACCTGCATTGTTATCAATCTTTAATTTAATATTGTTTATGTATCTCTATGCTGCTGCTAGAGTATGTGAATTTCCCCTTGGAATTAATAAAGTATCTATCTATCTATCTATCTATCTATCTATCTATCTATCTATCTATCTATCTATCTATCTATCTATCTATCTATCTATCTATCTATCTATCTATCTATCTATCTATCTATGAGCATTTGAAAACTGCTTTATAACGATTTTTATTCGTTTAGCAACAAACATTTTTATCCACTGATTTTTATGTTTTATGACAAATAAACTTGGGGATATTTGTAACTTGAAAATGTGTTGTTAACCAGCACTTCTGGCAAGGTTCTGCAGAGGATAGTGCTTCGGAAGACGGCTTCAGGGCTGTCATTGACCATTGGAGCGCCCCCTAGATGGAAGTCACTCAGTACATTAGAAAGTACTGTTAATATACTCTTTCATCCTAAAATTTTTATAGTCTTTCATATTAAAAACATAATATACTTATCTGTTTATGTACAGTGTGTGTGCGTTTAATTTTGCAAGCATATGCATGTTTAGTTCTTTTAACTTATTTGTTTTAGTATTGTGACAGATTAAGGTCTCCGTGACCCCTTGAACCCTCAGACTAGACGTCAGACACAACCCACAAGTCCATTTCCTTCCGGGTCAGGGCAAACAGTCCTCTTCTTTATCCCGGGAGCACGTCGCTTCCTCCAGTCACGTGACTGATATGCACTCCCGGGTTATAGGGCATGCCAGAGCCCACTAGCCCCCCTACAGCGACTCCTGGTGGCCCCCAAGGTATCCAGCAGGGCTGTGTCACAACACTACAAAGTCCATGAGGCCCTGCTGGAATTGGTGGCACAAATATGTTGTCCGGAGGGCTCCTCCTAGCGGCCTGGGGGTGGCGACCGGAGTCCATAGCCGGTCGTCTGTCACAGTATGTATGTAATTTTTGTACTTTGTTTTACTGATTTATTATTGATATATATATTTTTTTATTTTATTGTACTGTACATTGGTTTTACACTTATTGTGTTTTAAAAATTGTGCTTTATAAATAAATTTTGATTTGATTTGATTTAGTATTATTATGTTAAGTGCTTTGTAAAAAGATTTGGAATCTGTATGCTAGGAAAGGCACTATATAAACATAATAAACTGTGCATTTCATATGTGGGAGGATTATTAAGATATAGTAGTACTTATACATGTATATATGATATAATACATTTACTGTATATTATAGAAAGTTAAATTTCCCTATGGAGAAAAAAGAGTTAATTTTAAACGAGTGACACTGCAAACAGCGATTATCCACAGGGCATAACATTCACATATTTTTATACTAAGCAGTGACACTTGGTAATAACTTTATTAGCATCTTATTAAACGAGATGCCTTAAAGTGTTTCTCCCAGAAATTAAATCCTAGAGAATCAAGGAAACAACTTTTGAGAAGGTGCAGGATTCATCCAAAGTGTTATAAGGTACGTTTATTCAAATTATTTTGTATAAATGATGTTTAAACTTTTTAAAACACTAATTTTTAAAACAATTAGTAATGTAAGTAATGACAGTAATATGTTTGAATTTTTAATATACTAATTTAAAATACTGGTAAAACGCCTTTACAGTAAACCGAATGAAAACAGATTTGTAGGAAGATTTTTAGATGTATATTTTTCTACTTTAAGAGGTTAAATAATTCTATATTTATGAATGTGCTGTATAAATAATAAAAATGAAAAACATGGTTCCTAACAAGTAATGTAGTTGCGTTAGGAATCTTATAATGATAGTAAATATAACTAAATTGATTGTTCTAATTTAAAGGCTTTGTTAGTCTAGAAAACAGCTGTAGCATGGGCTCTCATTACATGTGTTGCACAGGTTTAAGTGCACCGTAGAGCAGAGGTGCAGGCCACCGACATGGAAGGTTTTCATTCCAATTGTCCTTATAATCAGGGACAGCTGTAAGTCCACTGATGAATTATTAAACTCCATTTATTTTATTTATTGTTTAAATACTGTAGTCATGTGCCTAGTATATCTACTATGTAGACATTGACTGCTTTTGATTCAGCACTTTAACTTTAAAAAAGTATTCCATCCTTATATGTACTATCCCAATGATTATTTTTTTTAATGTATACTCTAGATTCATTTGTACTTATATATGTTAGAAATATTCAACATTTTTAAAGACATGTATTAAAATACTGTTTGTATATTTAAAAACTTTTATTCTGTTCTATGAAACAGGTTGTAAGTGAAAAATAAAAAATTGTATTTTTTATTACAGGCAAACATATTTTGTTGGGTAACTGAAAAGGGAAGGTTTGTCAACCAATACTTCTCAGGTTGGTGAAAGTTAAAGCCATACTTGTACAACAATTTGTATTTGTTTAAGGGACTAAATATTATAATACATTTATTTAATCAGACCTTGTTGCAGAGTTTAATTAACTTTGAATAACATGAACCATTTTTAATATATTACCATTTTACATTTTTTTAAGAATTATTTAAAATGTCTGCGGTGGGCTGGCGCCCTGCCTGGGGTTTGTTTCCTGCCTTGCGCCCTGTGTTGGCTGGGATTGGCTCCAGAAGACCTCAGTGACCCTGTAGTTAGGATATAGCAGGTTGGATAATGGATGGTTGGTTAAAATGGTCTAAAAACTGTTTTCTTCCATGAAGGTAAACCATGGAAGATGAATCTACAGATTTTGATGGTAGTGATGAACCATTTCAAACTGAAGAATATGAAGAATTAGATTCAAGCACAGAATCCGAGATTCGATGTGAGCTGAAGGGAAAAAGAAGAAAAACAATCAATGAGAAAGATGTTCAAGACATTTTTTTTAGCAAGAATCAAAATACTGTGGATACTACTGAAAACTGTGCTGAGGGGAGTAGTGTCATAGTAGAAAGTGCTCAGATAAAAAGAAATGTGAGAAACTGAAGAAGAAATGGCCGGTGTTGTATTGTGCGGCGAAGGTAATTCATTTGCCTCGCCACCTCAGGGTAGTCCATAACTGGACAAAAGAAAGAGCACAATCAGCAGTACAGACTTTTAAGTTAACCCTTTAACCGCCAACTCCCTAAATATTCCCCACGCCAGGCGAAATCTGAACAATTTTCGTTTTTTTTACTTTTTTACATTTATTCAAGCAGTATTGACCACTAAATGTTGTGCAAGTTCTAGAAATGGGCAAACACATACAACTGGAGTACCAGTTATCCATCCAAATGGTGTACCCATTGTCCAATAGTGGTAGGGCAAGGTACACAACAATTTTCTCTGAAAGTCCAAAGTCCTTACATTCATCTGGCAACACTGCTGAAATACTACTCATAGGATCCTCTTTGCCAGTGTATACACGAAATCTATAAATGTAACCTGAATTCTCAGCTAAGCAAAACATCTTGATACCAAACCGTGCCCTTTTCAATGGTAGATACTGTCGAAACTGTAAGCGGCCCTTCCACAACAATAAACTTTCATCAACTGCAACTGACGGTCCTGGCATGTAGGGCAACTGAAATGTTTCAAATAAATGGTCAATCAAAGGACGTAGCTTGAACAAGCGGTCGCGGTTTGGATCTTTCTTATCTGGCTCATTTCTGTTGTCATTCAAATGAAAGAATTTCAGCAGCAAAGAGAATCGGTTACGTTTCATGATAGCTGCAAAAATATGTGTTGTATACATAGGATCTGTAGACCAGTACATCTCAATATCTGGTTTTCTGATTATTCCCATCAACATCAAAATCCCTATGAATTTTTTCATTTCGTTTTCATCAGTGTCAAACCAAGCACGAACACGGGAATGTGGAGGTAAATTGGGATTTTTCTCAATAAACTGTGCTGCATACAGATTTGTCTGATGAACAAAATGTCTGATCAAATCAGGTGACACAAACAGCTCATAAAACTGCTCAGCAGTGTAATTGTTTACATCAACAGTAAAGCCACACGTTGCCTCAAACGGATGCAGAAAAGGTAGTTCACCACGGGCAGCAGCCCAGCTGAGATGCTGGGGATACACCCACTCATCGCCGTCATCCGATGCGTCTTCATTCACAGTATCATGCAGCGCACGTTGCTGCTCATCATTGTCGCTAAAACCTTCTTCAGAACTGCTACAATCATGATCAGAACTGTCCAAAATCGCCTGCAAAGCCTCACTTGAAGTCAGTTTACGTTTCGCCATATTCACAGCTGTCACTTCCGAATCACGTCACATAACCGGCCAAAACAACCACAGAGTTGTCGAAATACAATGTAATAATAATACCCACGCCAAACCGTCAGTTATACTACGCGCCAGGCATTCATATAACCATAGGCATATGTGCCGGATAATTCCGGCAGTATGGCGTTAGCAATAAAACAACGATGCCGGATATATCCGGCAGAGGGCGGTTAAGGGGTTAAGAAAGCCCTATGCTCCCCTAACAAAAAAGCAAAAGATTATCACCATTTCTGACCATGTCCTGTTGCAGGGTGCTTTTCTGTTGTTAAACGATTACCTCCCCATTTAATGAATGTTCACAAATATGCCAAAGATTCAGAGCAGTACAAAATCCTGCTTCATACTGCTAGCAGGAAAGGCAAGCAAGATAAAAGGAACGTAAGGGTTAGGTCAGAATTAAGCAGCACTATCACATCACACATGATGATAAGGCTAAACATAGTATAGTGGACTCTGTAGAACTTATCAATCAGAATGAAACTGAAGAGTGTGAAATGGAGGAAAGTGAAGAAAGTGAATATATGGCATCTGAGAGTGATTATGTTCATTTTACAAGGGATTACAATTTGAGTTTCTCCTATTTTGAGAAATGGTTGCAGTCAGTAGATGGTGACATGAAAAATGTCAAATCAGCAAAGCAAAATGTTTCTCAGGTTAAAAGTATTTTAGCTGCAATTGACAACAAAAACAATTTCCAATCACTCTTAGACAAAAGATTATTGAGAGATGTATTTTTAAATCAGTATGCAAAGCAAAAAAAATTCTTACCAGGAACAATTAAATCTTATCTATCAAGTTTAAAACACTGGTACAGAATCTACCAGCCTCTCAGAAGAAGAAAAGCAACAAATTAATAATTTGAAAGATTGTGTAGCGTGCTGGATCTGTTCTTATAGTGCAAAACGTGGCCTAGAGAAAATGGATCAAGATCTTCAAAACATTATTATGCCAGACAAAATTGAAGATTTTGAAAAAAGTGAGCCAGCCACAACAGCTATTGAACTGTAGTGGGGCTACATAGCAGTAATAGTGTTGTTCAATGTTTGTACTGAGTGCGTTTTGTTTCCATTTTCCTGTTTACTGTTTAATGTGTGCGTCAGTGAATGTCGTCCCCGTAAATACAGGGGGGACGAATGATGGAAAGAGACCGCAGCCCCAAGATCAGTTTACACCTGTTTAAAATCAATCAATTACATCCGGCTCATTACTGTATAAACAATCGGGAGTGAACAGGGAGAGAGAGAGGAGAAAGACGGAGATTACATTTTCACGACGACATACCAACTTTACCTTCTGTTTTCCACATCTCGCTTTTATAACCAGTTTGTTTTTCATTCTGCCGGAATTACATCAAATCAATCATCACCAGAGACACCGGGGTTGGACTACATCCTCCACCACAAGCTGAGGATTCATGATGAGGTTGCTCCATTTTTTCCGGGAAATACAAACACATCACTTGTCTGTTGACCAGTCATCCGCATTCAGGACAGTTGTATACTTGGACTCAAGTTCATTACCTTTTGGCATTTTCCGTATTCATTTATTGTTGTTCATGTCTTGTGTTCGTTATATGCTGCTGGGACAAGGGAGGGTTTGTTATTGTATATATGGTGTTGTCACGTTGTTAGTTTGGTGGAGGGATATACATTTCTATACTTATTTTCTACGTGTAAAATTTGATTTTTTTTGTTAGTGTTTGTTTTAATATATTGATCCATCTATTTTTACGTATCTGCTTTTTTGTGCTTATGTTTAAACCGTCGATTGTGGGAAAAATATTTGTTAGAGGTACGGCTCAGTATTTATAAATTAATCTCAGTAATTTATCCAGGCCACAGGTCTTGGAAGTGTAGCTGCCAGCTGGGTAAGGGGTCGGCCGTTACAAAACTTCTCGCTTCAATAGCAAGTAATAATAAGACACCAATTGTACAGACAGATTATATTTTAATACGAGACTTTCTTTTAACAGAAATAGTAATTAGCAATGCTAATTGATTTGGGATGCTTGCGAATATGACAGTGGATCAGCTCTCAAGTGCTCACTGTATTGATAGATAGATAGATAGATAGATAGATAGATAGATAGATAGATAGATAGATAGATAGATAGATAGATAGATAGATAGATAGATAGATAGATAGATAGATAGATAGATAGATAGATAGATACTTTATTAATCCCAAGGGGAAATTCACATACTCCAGCAGCACCTTACTGATACAAAAAACCAAATTAAATTAAAGATTGATAGTAATGCAGGTAAAAACAGACAATAACTTTGTATAATGTTAAATGTTAACGTTTACCCCCCCCCCCCCAGGTGGAACTGAAGAGTCACATAGTGTGATGGAGGAACGATCTCCTCAGTCTGTCAGTGGAGCAGGACGGTGACAGCAGTCTGTCGCTGAAGCTGCTCCTCTGTCTAGAGATGACACTGTTTAGTGGATGCAGTGGATTTTCCATAATTGATAGGAGTCTGCTGAGCGCCCGTCGCTCTGATCATTATGTTGTTTCAGTGGCCAAACATAAAACAGCATCTACCCTGGGACCAGACAAAATTGTTTTTAGTCCTTCTTTGTTGAGTTGGCTATCAATTTTTTCTAAAAATGTTCGTCCACATGTTGTTAGGGAAACTAATAGTGACAGCAGGTATTTATTTCTAAGTTCGAAAGGTGAATATTTACAGAGTGGACAAATATCACGAGCTGTTCGTTCAATTTGGAAGAAAGGTGGGCTTGGTGAGCAGATCACTTGCACACTGTTTAGAAAAACTGCAGTGTCAACAATCCATCAGACACACCCTGATTTGAAGGCCAACTTGGCAGACTTAATGTGCCACTGGGTTGAAACAGCCAATAGGTGCTACAGGCTGGTTCAGAGAGAGCAAACATCAATTGCAGCAGCCAAACAGCTTTCTAATGTAATGAGAGGTCAGAAGGCCACAAAGGATATTGGAGAACCTGAATCTGCTGTTCTGTCTGTTTCACAAGATGGAGAGTTAAAAACTACAGAATCCCTACCTTTCAAAGACCCAAGAGGACATTGGGAAGAAGATCTCTTAATCAATATATCAGAAAAGGAGTGGAAGGTAGCAAAGCAGAGAATTCACTTGAGCTCCATATGCGCAAAGCATAGAATTATTCAACTAAAAATTATATATCGAGCACATCTGTCTCGCTTAAAACTGTAATAAATGTTTCCAGGGCAAGATCCAACCTGCGAACGCTGCAACCAAGCTCCTGCCTCACTGGGTCACATGTTCTGGGCCTGCACCAAACTAACATCATTTTGGACCAAAATTTTTAAGTGCCTTTCAGAGAGCCTTGGGGTCACAATCCCTCCTAACCCATTTACAGCTGTGTTCGGTGTTCTTCCAGATGGACTTGAAGTGGAGAAGGACAAGCAAACGGTGATTGCATTCACTACACTTTTGGCACGCAGACTTATTTTGTTAAATTGGAAGAATCCTAACTCTCCTCTGATAAGTCAGTGGGAAACTGATGTTTTATATTATTTGAAATTGGAAAAAATCTAATTCTCATTTTTTTAAAACCTGGCAGGATCTAATCAATATTATTTTAGAATAAGAGAAATAACTATTACCGCATTTAATTCCCTTCTCCATTTTTTTAATTTACTTATATATATTTCTTCCTTTCTTTTGTTTATTGTTGCCTTATTAAAAAGCCCTAAGCAATTCTCCTTTGGCTAAGCTCTCCTTCTCAGGGGTGGGGTTTGATTTGTCTTCAATTTTTTTTTGTTATAAATTGAACTATTTGTATGGAATGATTACAATAAAATTAATAAATAAATAATTACAAAAAATAAAAACTACAGAATCAGCAACAAAATGTATTTGAGGTGAAGAGCTTCTAAAATACATTCACAGTGTATTTGAGCATTGTCTTAATTCAAATAAAATAACTTGAGATATGGTGAGGGATAAAATTGAAAATATTCCCAAATTAAAAAGTATTGGTGAAAGAAAAATATATGACAGATTAAGGAGAGAGCTATGCTTTTCAGGTGAAAACGACAAGGAATGTTTAAATGCCCAGGAGGATTCAAGTCTTCCCTTCGAAACAGAAAGTATAAATGATAAAGTTAACAGACTCTTAGAGAGCCAAATGACTACTTCTGATGTGACACCATTATCTGGTAAAAGCAATACAGTGAAGGGGATTTTTAGCTCCTTAGAATCCAACATTATAAAAGAAAGATGCAACAGCATAATCGGTTCAGGGCCTGTTTCTCAACAGCGGGTCCAAAAAGCATTGCAGTACTGCCAAGAAGGTTTAGAAATCCATCCATCCATCCATCCATTGTCTCCCGCTTATCCGAGGTCGGGTCGCGGGGGCAGCAGCTTGAGCAGAGATGCCCAGACTTCCCTCTCCCCGGCCACTTCTTCTAGCTCTTCTGGGAGAATCTCAAGGCGTTCCCAGGCCAGTCGAGAGACATAGTCCCTCCAACGTGTCCTGGGTCTTCCCCGGGGCCTCCTCCCGGTTAGACGTGCCCGGAACACCTCACCAGGGAGGCGTCCAGGAGATATTCTGATCAGATGCCCGAGCCACCTCATCTGACTCCTCTCGATGTGGAGAAGCAGCAGCTCTACTCTGAGCCCCTCCCGGATGACTGAGCTTCTCACCCTATCTTTAAGGGAGAGCCCAGACACCCTGCGGAGGAAACTCATTTCAGCCGCTTGTATTCACGATCTCGTTCTTTCGGTCACTACCCATAGCTCATGACCATAGGTGAGGGTAGGAACATAGATCGACTGGTAAATTTTTCACCACGACAGACCGATGCAACGCCCGCATTACTGCGGATGCCGCACCGATCCGCCTGTCGATCTCACGCTCCATTCTTCCCTCACTCGTGAACAAGACCCCGAGATACTTGAACTCCTCCACTTGGGGCAGGATCTCGCTACCAACCCTGAGAGGGCACTCTACCCTTTTCCAGCTGAGGACCATGGTCTCGGATTTGGAGGTGCTGATTCTCATCCCAGCCGCTTCACACTCGGCTGCGAACCGATCCAGAGAGAGCTGAAGATCACGGCCTGATGAAGCAAACAGGACAACATCATCTGCAAAAAGCAGTGACCCAATCCTGAGCCCACCAAACCGGACCCCCTCAATGCCCTGGCTGCGCCTAGAAATTCTGCCCATAAAAGTTATGAACAGAATCGGTGACAAAGGGCAGCCCTGGCGGAGTCCAACTCTCACTGGAAACGGGTTCGACTTACTGCCGGCAATGCGGACCAGGCTCTGGCAACGATCATACAGGGACTGAACAGCCCTTATCAGGGGGTCTGGTACCCCATACTCCCGGAGTACCCCCCACAGGATTCCCCGAGGGACACGGTCGAATGCCTTTTCCAAGTCCACAAAACACATGTAGACTGGTTGGGCAAACTCCCATGCACCCTCCAGGACCCTGCTAAGGGTATAGAGCTGGTCCACTGTTCCGCGACCAGGACGAAAACCACACTGTTCCTCCTGAATCCGAGGCTCGACTATCCGACGGACCCTCCTCTCCAGGACCCCTGAATAGACTTTTCCAGGGAGGCTGAGGAGTGTGATCCCTCTGTAGTTGGAACACACCCTCCAATCCCCCTTCTTAAAGAGGGAGACCACCACCCCGGTCTGCCAATCCAGAGGCACTGTCCCTGATGTCCATGCGATGTTGCAGAGGCGTGTCAACCAAGACAGTCCTACAACATCCAGAGCCTTGAGGAACTCCAGGCGTATCTCATCCACCCCCGGGGCCCTGCCACCAAGGAGTTTTTTGACCACCTCGGTGACCTCAGTCCGAGATGGGGGAGCCCACCTCTGAGTCCCCAGGCTCTGCTTCCTCATTGGAAAGCATGTTAATGGGATTGAGGAGGTCTTCGAAGTACTCCCCCCACCGACCCACAACGTCCCGAGTCGAGGTCAGCAGCGCACCATCCCCACCATATACAGTGTTGACACTGCACTGCTTCCCCCTCCTGAGACACCGGACGGTGGACCAGAATCTCCTCGAAGCCGTCCGAAAGTCGTTCTCCATGGCCTCCCCAAACTCCTCCCACGCCCGAGTTTTTGCCTCAGCAACCACCAAAGCCGCATTCTGCTTGGCCTGCCGGTACCTATCAGCTGCCTCCGGGGTCCCACAGGACAAAAGGGATCGGTAGGACTCCTTCTTCAGCTTGACGGAATCCTTCAACGCCGGTGTCCACCAACGGGTTCGGGGATTGCCGCCACGACAGGCACCAACCACCTTACGGCCACAGCTCCGGTCAGCTGCCTCAATAATAGAGGCACGGAACATGGCCCATTCGGACTCAATGTCCCCCACCTCCCTCGGGATGTGGTTGAAGTTCTGCCGGAGGTGGGAGTTGAAGCTACTTCTGACAGGGGGCTCTGCCAGACGTTCCCAGCAGACCCTCACAACACGTTTGGGCCTACCATGCCTGACCGGCATCCTCACCCACCATCGAAGCCAACTCACCACCAGGTGGTGATCAGTTGACAGCTCCGCCCCTCTCTTCATCCGAGTGTCCAAGACATGTGGCCGCAAGTCCGACGACACGACCACAAAGTCGATCATCGAACTGAGGCCTAGGGTGTCCTGGTGCCAAGTGCACATATGAACACCCCTATGCTTGAACATGGTGTTCGTTATGGACAATCCGTGACGAGCACAGAATTCCAATAACAAAACACCGCTCGGGTTCAGATCGGGGGGGCCATTCCTCCCAATCACGCCCTTCCAGGTCTCACTGTCATTGCCCACGTGAGCATTGAAGTCTCCCAGCAGAATGAGGGAGTCCCCAGAAGGTATGCCCTCTAGCACCCCCTCCAGGGACTCCAAAAAGGGTGGGTACTCCGAACTGCTGTTCGGTGCATACGCACAAACAACAGTTAGGACCCCAAGGTGAAGGGAGGCTACCCTCTCGTCCACCGGGGTAAACCCCAATGTACAGGCTCCAAGTCGGGGGGCAATAAGTATACCCACACCCGCTCGGCGCCTCTCACCGGGGGCAACTCCAGAGTGGTAGAGAGTCCAGCCCCTCTCAAGGAGATTGGTTCCAGAGTCCAAGCTGTGCGTCGAGGTGAGTTCGACTATATCTAGCCGGAACCTCTCAACTTCGCGAACAAGCTCAGGCTCCTTCCCCTTCAGAGAGGTGACATTCCACGTCCCAAGAGCCAGCTTCTGTATCCGATGATCGGACCGCCAAGGTCCCCGCCTTCGGCCACCACCCAACTCACACTGCACCCGACCTCCTTGGCCCCTCCCATAGGTGGTGAGCCCATGGGAAGGGGGACCCACGTTGCCTCTTCGGGCTGTGCCCGGCCGAGCCCCATGGGTGCAGGCCCGGCCACCAGGCGCTCGCCATCGAGCCCCACCTCCGGGCCTGGTTTGTTTAACCGTTTAAGGTTTAGAAATCTTACAAAAATTTTATATAAATCAAATTTTAACCAGGATAAAGTATGAGCGCCGTAAACACAGGACTAAATAGTGATTTTAAAAATAAATGTTTGCAGTTTTTTTTTCAAAACAAATTACAATTTTTACTTAAATACTTTTCAAAAATGTTAATTAATTTTATTTTAAACTAGTTGATTGCCCAGTGGCTTCACTCACTGAGTGCAAGGGAAAAAAATAAAATGTAGTCTACAAGTTATTAAACAGTAAAACATTAACATTTAAGAAGTAAAGATATATTGAGCACTACTGGAGTGGTTTGGGGTAAACTACATTTTAAAGGCGCTATAACACAACAGGTAAGTAGTACTAACAAAAGTTAGTTAGCTAAAATGTATTTGGATCATCTCACGGTAGTAGATCCCTTGTGAAAAGCGCTACACGACCGCTGTGGTATAGAAATTACATTTTCTATGTGATCGTCCAAACTTCTGCCTGACAACCTTGCACTACATGCCTGTGATTTACTTCTTAAAATAATTCATCACAAAAGGAACCTTGAATGTTGCGGGGTTTTAGTGACTCAAACTCACCTTAAGGGACAGTAAGTAGTAGTGCAGGGCAATTTACAAACACAGTCCTGCTTCGATGGTGCCGATTACACTCATTCACAAAGATTTCCACTCTCCCAGGAGCTGACAGGGCACTTGAAGTGTCACAAACAGTGCGAGAAGAGAGGACGCTGCCCGAAACTGCGTGGCCCGACATTCCGCGCCTCCCAGCGTCCACTTTGTTCTCACGCACATTGTTTACAGCTTGCTGCAATTAAAAAGTAGAAAGACGCAAAGCTGTTTTCCTCATCTCTTCTACTATCAAGTACTGCCAACTAAAAAAAAAGTTACAATGTGGAAGTTTCCGCAACAGTCACATGGACAAATAAATAAAACTTCTCTGTCAGAACGTGCCTGGCGGCGGACGGCTCAGCGCTGTAGTCCAGACAGGAGGGCTAGGAGACGACGACACGTGGTGCACTTCTATGGGATAGATTGCCGTGTTTCTGTTTACTTCTTTTCAATATCAGTAAAATAACTCTCACACAAATAATAACAATTCGTAAAGACGATATAAAAATGGCGTCCACAAACAAAGTGATTAGTTCCTGTATTATAATATGTTCTGTGGTTATACGTAATTTCCGTTTCTTACGTAATTTCCATATCGCGTAGTCATACGTAATTTCCGCTTCAAACACGAAAAGAATTTTATATACAGTGGAACCGAAGCAATTTCCCCCATAGGATTGTAAGTAAATACAATTAATCCGTTCCAGACTGTATGAACTGTATGTAAATATATATATTTTTTTAATTTTTAAGCACAAATATAGTTAATTATACCATAGAATGCACAGCGTAATAGTAAACTAAATGTAAAAACATTGAATAACACTGAGAAAACCTTGAACAACAGAGAAAACTAACACTGCAATAGTTCGCGCTATAGTGCTAGGAACTGCTCGTTAAAAACACTTTTTTTTTAATGAGTTTTAAGCACAGGGGAAAAAAATGAACATTTGAAAAATCCATAATTTAATAAACCACCTAGAAAAGTAACATTGCAACAATGCAGGCTACGAACCGATGTAAACAACTGAAAACAAAAACAAGCCTTCTCTACCTTATGCGTTCCTCCCTCTCTCGCTCGCTCGCTCTCTCTCTCTCTTTTGCGAGCCTGCAGCGCGCACGCGTATGTGTGTGTGTCTCTCTCTCGCACTCCTGTGTGTGTGTGCGTCTGTCTCTCTCTCTCTCTGCCTGTGTGTGTGCGTGCGGCTCTATTGCTCTCGCGCTGCCTGTGTGTGTGTGCTGCCTTTGTGTGTGTCGTGCGCTCTCGCTCTCTCTCTTGATCTCTGCACAGGAAATGCACAGGGAGAGACTGAACATGTACAAACCGAAAGGGAACCTGGCTTGTTCGTATACCGAGTGTGTGGTCGTGAACCGAGGCAAAAGTTTGGTGAACTTTTTGGTCGTAAACCGATTTGTATGTGTACCAAGACGTTCATGAACTGAGGTTCCACTGTATATAGATGTCAAAGTTCAATATACAAAATTAAAGCCCACATTTTCCAGTGAAAATATAGTTATTTTCAGTCAGTCACTGAATGTTATTAATGTCGGATTAACATTTGAAGATTAGGACGATTTCAAGATACATTTTTGTTGTCATTTGTACTTGTTGTACTATGGTACTGTGAAATTGTAATTTGCATAAAATAAAATTTGTTGTGTATGTGTTCCATTTTTCAAGGTATGTAATAAAAAGTAAACCTTTATTACTGTTAAATTGATCCAGAGCAGTGCAGTTGCAATAAATGTTAATTGATGTTATATTTAAATTTAACTTAATTTATGTATTATGACAAGTTCTTGGTCTTTCAAGTTGTAAAATTGTCAAATCTCATTTATTAAAAAGCCACAGCTGTATTTTTCTGAAGTTATTGAAATTTGCAATTGTTCATTTAATAAATATTTTTCTTCTATAAATGTGTTCAGTGTTAATTTCTCTTGTACTGAAATATTGCCTGTTGTTTGGTTCTGTTATTGTTTTTGGTTTTTTTTGTCTTGTGTAACATCTTAGAACAAATTTAAAACCAATTATTTAGGAATACTATGATATCAGTTTATACAATTTAAAAAAGTGAAAGAATTTATAACATATACTTTTAAGTAACCCGTTGTTCACTGATATTATGAAAAGTGTTTTAAGTAGATAGATGGCAGACATACCCTCAAGTGTGTATAGTACTGTAGCACTGGTGGAAGGTGTACTGTTTACATATTTGAGTTGTTTTGAACAGGTTTTACTCCATTATGTATACACTTAAAAACTTACCACATGTAAAAATTAATTGTTTAAAAAGTAATATTATGTATTTAATAACAAAATTGGTTGTAAAGTTACCTAACAGCCTCTTTACTCTTTATAAAGGGTTGAGTGATTATGGGTGTTTAACAGAACAAATATTTTAATACGTTTCCTAATGGCACCAACAACATCCACTCATGGATTTATTTCTATTTTGCATAAAAAGTGTTTTTTAAAAATTTTACCTTAATGTTTGACTTCTGTAGGACTGTTAGAATAAATGTTTTTCATACCTTCAGTCCCACTATTGAATGTTATTTACTGGAATCTCTAGATTATTTAGAATGAATGTTTTCTTTGTTACTAACACATCTACAACATTCTTACTAAAAAATAACTTTTGTGTTCCTGATTTTTAGTGCATATTGTATTCTCAAGTTGGCTATATTTATTCTCTTAAAGTGCACATAAGGAACTATCCATTGTGTAACCACTTGAAAATAAAATACTTTCAAAATAATTTTGGGATACTATTTGGATCATCAGTCAGGCTTGTAGTTAGTACTTTTTATTGACTCCCCTAACTTTACTAGAATTGTAAAGCTCAACATGGTATCTAAAGTCTTCACCACTAATTTAGAAAGATGGGGATGAGCATAACCCAGTGGAGTACACATTTTTTAGGAACAATAGGCATAATATAAAAGAAGAGGGTTGCTGTTTATGTCTCACAGAATTTAAACACATGCCTGCTTTAGTTGGATGATGAGCCACATCATAATGAAGACGTATGGATTCTTTTGAAAAGCATTCGAGAAAAAGGTTTTATTATAGGAGTGTGCTATAGACTTTCAATGCATGTATGTCCTGTTTTCATCAAAAACAATTTTAATGATCTTTTGACTTATCAAATTTTTTGATGTAGTTACAGTAAATATAGTAATTTCAAAATTCATATTTGTTCTGAAGGATCTTCACATTTATTATATTATTGTCTAATACATAAATGACTATTACTAACCAGATTAATCTATTACAGCCCCAAGAGAACCAGATATGTACCATTTAATATTTCATTGCTGCCCATGATGCAGTTCAAAACTTTGTTAGTCATGTATTTATAAATGCAATAATCATAATATTAACAATCTTTCCGGTTTTACTTAACGCTACATGTAGTTATTCCAAAGATCAAGGTGACAACAGACCCAAATGGTCAGATCAGGCCCTGCTTTACTTCAGAATAATCCCCAGGTCCTTCTCAGGTTTTTCCAAAGTAGATGAGACACAGAATCTTTAAAAAAATATATTTACATACAGTTAGTATTGTCTGGAACAGATTAATTGTATTTACATACAATCCTATGGGGGAAATTACTTCGGGTCACGACCAAATCGGGTTACAACCAGAGTTTTGGAATGAATTACGGTTGTGACGCAACATTCCACTGTATATATAAATAAACTGCTCAAAAAATTGAAGGAAAACTTTGAAAACCCATCAGATCTCAATGGGAAAAAAATCCTGCTGGATATCTGTAATAATTAATAATTCTTTGCATTTATATAGCGCTTTTCTCACTACTCAAAGCGCTCAGCAATTGCAGGTTAAGGGACTTGCTGAAGGGCCCATCAGAGCAGAGTCCCTTTTGGCATTTACGGGATTCGAACCGGCAACCTTCCGATTGCCAGTGCATATCCCTAGCCTCAGAGCCACCACTCTGTCCTGTACTGATATGGACTGATATGGTAATGTGTTAGGAATGAAAGGATGCAAATGAAAATGATCAACCTAAAGAGAGAGGGCTGAATTCAAAGACACCCCAAAAATTAAAGGGAAAAAATGATACGTCAGGGAGGCAGGCGAGTCCATTTGGCTGAAATATCATTGCAGCAACTCCAAATCCTACTCAGTAGTTTGTATGCAGCCCTAGGGGATCTCCTCCCAGATCTGGACCAGTGCATCACTGAGCTCCTGGACAGTCTGAGGTGTCGGATCAACCCAAACATAATGTTCCACCCAGAGGTCAGGCGAGTAAGCTGTGGGGGGAGGGGGGGGGGGGTTATCAGTCAATGGTATCAATTCCTTCATCCTCCAGGAACTGCCTGCATACTCTTGCAAACACATGAGGCCGGGCATTGTGGTGCACCAGGAGGAACCCAGGAGCCACTACACCGGCATAGGGTTTGACAATGGGGCCAAGGATTTCAATCCTAATACCTAATGGCAGTCAGGGTGCCATTGTCTAGACTGTAGAGGTTTGTGTGTCCCTCCATTGATATGCCTCCCCAGACCATCACTGACCCCCACCACACCGGTCATGCTGAACGATGTTACAGGCAGCATAAAGTTCTTCACGGCTTCTCCAGACCCTTTCGCGTCTGTCACGTGTGCTCAGGGTGAATCTGCTCCCATCTGTGAAAAGCACAGAGTGCCAATGGTGGACCTGACAATTCTGGTATTCTATGGCAAATGCCAATCGAGCTCCATGGTTCCCACTACAGGACATTGGGCCCTCAGGACACCCTCATGAAGTCTGTTTCTGATTGTTTGGTCAGAGACATTCACACCAGTGGCCTGCCTGCCTGTTGGAGGTCATTTTGTAGGCTCTGGCAGTGCCCATCCTGTTCCTCTTTGCCCAAAAGAACAGATACCGGTGGGTCCTGATGATTGATTAAGGCCCTTCTACGAGGTGCCCTGTCCAACTCTCCTAGAGGAACTGCTGTCTCCTGGAATCTCCTCCATGCCCTTGAGACTGTGCTGGGAGACACAGCAAACCTTCTGGCAATGGCAATAGCAATGATGTGCCATCATGGACAAGTTGGACTACCTGTGCCAGATCTGTAGGGTCCAGGTATGGCCTCATGCACCAGTAGTGACACTGACCATAGCCAAATGCAAAACGAGTGACAAAACAGATGAGGAGGGGAAAATGTCAGTGCCCTTCCTCCAGCTGTTAAACCATTCATTCCTGTTTTGGGGGTCATCTCATTGCTGCCCCTCTAGTGCACTAAATCAGCTGAAACTGATGAACAAGCCCATCTGCTACTTCACTGACCAGATCAATAGCTGTTTTCCTGTAGGGGGCGCCAGCTCCCTGGTTGAAATAAGTTATTTTTATTTGTGGTGTTTTAAGTAACCTGAACCTAAACAGATATATTATAACGAGGCGATACCCCTCCTATAGTGATACGGCGGTAAGAAATCACATAAGTTAAAATAATTTAGCTTTCCTTAATAATTTATGCAGCATTACAGACGAGGAAGCCAATGACAAGACTATCATGATGTACACAGTCTGCCATTTTGTGTTGCTGCGCTGGAAGGACTTTCAGGATCAGATGACATTATCTCCTATCTGTCCGTCAGCTTCAAAGGTGTGCCAGACAATGTTCCAAGGCTTTATATTCTTGTTACTTAGGTGAACCATGCCATTCCATACAAGGCAAAGAGAGGATCCAATGTCATGCTGACAATAGCCTAGAAGTTTCATTGACTTGATGCTATACTCGGATTCAAAAGTGCGCCTTTCATTTTTTTATATACAGTATATATCATAAAGGAACATTAACAGTAGGATGAAAAAAATCAAATCAAAATACATATTGCCAGTTATCAGAGTACTTTAATTTAATGCTGTACTATATGAATTCATGCTTACTGTAAGGTTTCATAATTTCACCAGGCCATCATGAGCCATTTTTGTCCAATATAAGGGTATTGTGTTCAACAGCTGAACACGGGGACAACAGGCTTAAACTAAATGCATACTCCAGTTAGAAGGGTGGCTGACAACAAACCTAAACAGTTAAACATTTAAATAAATATTACCATTTCATGTTACAAAAATGCCCCCCTTTTTTTTAGCATGTTACAAAAGTGTCTAACTCATGTTACAAAAGTTCCCTAAAGTTACAAATGTGCCCTACAGGTTACAAATGTGTCTTTTTAAGTTTACAAACAGGCCCTAACATCTATCTATCTATATATCTATCATATAGTGCCTTTCACATCTATCTATCTATCTATCTATCTATCTATCTATCTATCTATCTATCTATCTATCTATCTATCTATCTATCTATCTATCTATCCATTATACAGTATATTGCCTTTCACACTATCTATCTATGTCATATACACTACTTTGATTGTATTCTTTTGTTGGTTCCTCACAGAATTCTAGATAGGATGATTTGGAGTTGGAGTTTTTACATAAAAAAGGTCTCCATCTACATTGAAGTTTTCACATAATTTACAAAAGGATACCTGTCCATACTGAAACACCTGGAAATGATTATGACCATGACCTAACCCTACACCGGGCATGTCTGCATCAGTGGCAAACTCCTTGAAGGGATGGTGTAGTGAAACGTTCAGAGCCCAGTGACAATCAGATTCCCACGTGCTTTAATTACACGCAGCAACCTGACAGCAAATTCACAGCAGACAAAAAAGACAGAAATTCTTTAAGGAGCCACAGCAAATTGTCACGTTAATGCACTGATAACTGTTATAAGCGACAGTCTTCAGCACTGGCAGTGGTTGTCTTGTCATTGAATAAAAACAAAGCAAATGTTAAAGCAACACTAAAAAAAGATTTATTTATTTCTGTATTCACTCATGACATAACTGATTATAAGCAATCCAAAGCAATTGGAGTGCATCTTTTACCAAACTAACTAAATGGGGAAATAAGTATATACCTGTAGATAGATAGATAGATAGATAGATAGATAGATAGATAGATAGATAGATAGATAGATAGATAGAGTGTGAAAGGCACTATATGATAGATAGATAGATAGATAGATAGATAGATAGATAGATAGATAGATAGATAGATAGATAGATAGATAGATAGATAGATAGATAGATAGATAGATAGATATCTCCATTCTTTTCTGTCTTTCTCTGTCCTGTATTGTTGTGTGTTCAGCTGCTGTCAATATCTGTCCACTTCATTAAGTGCCTTATTATTTATTTTGCCACAGAAAGCACTCCGGTTTATTGATTAGAGTTACGTTTAAGTAGTAAACGTTGATTAGAGGCTGTCAGCTGAGTTCTTCACAATCAGATTTTCACGGGGCTGTGAATTTTTCACTACAGCGGTGAAATATTTTTTAAAAAATCACAAAAACTGTAGCATGTACGCAGATATGCAGCATTCAAACTTTACCAAATTCAAATTAGAGGCATACAGGTAAGCAGCACAACATGCACCACAGAAAACAACTTTTCAATGTGTCCGCTATGTTGGAAAATATTTTTCTTCTGTGAAGGGCGAACAGTGAGGGAATGAACCTTTGTAATGAGCCGAATCCAATTAGGTCAAACATCACAAAATAAGAACAAACCAATCAGGTGCAATTAGAGAATAATTTCTGGAAAACTGTGTTTACACCCATCTATATTTTCATGGTGTAAGGATCTTGAGGGCATTTTAAATGTCTTCAGCAGAAATGCTCCAATGATGAGACTTATTTCCATTACAATTGTGGCTTTTTCTTGTAACCCACCGCTGAAATATGGAAAGGTCTGCTGTCTCTACCTGAAGGCAGTGAAACCAAAGAATCTACAGTATCCAACAGAGGACCCCCTATGAGTGGGCAAAGTCTGATATACTAGATAAGGGGTGGGCAAAGTTGGTCCTGGAGGGCTTCAGCGGCCGCATGTTTTTGCCCCAACCCAATTGCTTAATTAGAAACCAATCCTTGACAATCTCAGACCTTATTTAATTTTTTCGGCTTGTTAGTCTGCGCAATGTAAGGCTCTTACATCGTATATTTTTTTCCTTTCCAAGGATATCATTCAAATGATTTGAAGCCTAAAACGGGTAATTTTTAGTCTGTCCCATTTTTCTATTAAGTTTTTTATTAAATCAAACTGTTCATGAAAAACACACACAGATGTAAATGGAAACAAGCGAGATGGAGAACTGCTGGCTGCTTTGTCATTTGCAGCTTATTGCTAATAAGGAGCCATTAAAACAGTGAGTCTAACTGTTTAAGATTGAAATAAGCAATTAAGGGTGGGGACCCTTAACAAGCGAGACCACCAAAATGAAGAATCAAAATGTCACTTGAGCAATAATTGACTTCTCATTAAGAGACTGGGTTGGAACAAAAACTTGCAGCCACTGCTGCCCACCAGGACTGACAATGCAAACCCCTGTCCAAGATTAAAATAATAAAACACATTTTTATCAGTATGCTCAACTTTACTGCCATACTGTGTGCTAGGAATAAAGAGAAATACAAAAAAAAGGGTTGGAATTCTATGGGACACTTGCGTTAATGTCCATGTTGAATAAAAGATCATTTTTGAAG